>NC_056725.1:1875402813-1875405313 GCF_019279795.1 Protopterus annectens | reverse complement strand
CTCTGGCTCTCTCTCTCTCTCTCTCTCTCTCTCTCTCTCTCTCTCTCTCTCTCTCTCTCTCTCTCTCTCTCTCTCTCTCTCTCTCTCTCTCTCTCTCTCTCTCTCTCTCTCTCTCTGGCTCTCTCTCTCTCTCTCTCTCTCTCTCTCTCTCTCTCTCTCTCTCTCTGGCTCTCTCTCTCTCTCTCTCTCTCTCTCTCTCTCTCTCTGGCTCTCTCTCTCTCTCTCTCTCTCTCTCTGGCTCTCTCTCTCTCTCTCTCTCTCTCTCTCTGGCTCTCTCTCTCTCTCTCTCTCTCTGGCTCTCTCTCTCTCTCTCTCTCTCTCTCTCTCTCTGGCTCTCTCTCTCTCTCTCTCTCTCTCTCTCTCTCTCTCTCTCTCTCTCTCTCTCTCTCTCTCTCTCTCTCTCTCTCTCTCTCTCTCTCTCTCTCTCTCTGTCTCTCTCTCTCTCTCTCTCTCTCTCTCTCTCTCTCTCTCTCTGGCTCTCTCTCTCTCTCTCTCTCTCTCTCTCTCTCTCTCTCTCTCTCTCTCTCTCTCTCTCTCTCTCTCTCTCTCTCTCTGTCTCTCTCTCTCTCTGGCTCTCTCTCTCTCTCTCTGGCTCTCTCTCTCTCTCTCTCTCTCTCTCTCTCTCTCTCTCTCTCTCTCTCTCTCTCTCTCTCTCTGGCTCTCTCTCTCTCTCTCTCTCTCTCTCTCTCTCTCTCTCTCTCTCTGGCTCTCTCTCTCTCTCTCTCTCTCTCTCTGGCTCTCTCTCTCTCTCTCTCTCTCTCTCTCTCTCTCTCTCTCTCTCTCTCTCTCTCTCTCTCTCTCTCTCTCTCTCTCTGGCTCTCTCTCTCTCTCTCTCTCTCTCTCTCTCTCTCTCTCTCTCTCTCTCTCTCTCTCTCTCTCTGTCTCTCTCTCTCTCTCTCTCTCTCTCTCTCTCTGGCTCTCTCTCTCTCTCTCTCTCTCTCTCTCTCTCTCTCTCTCTCTCTCTCTCTCTCTCTCTCTCTCTCTCTCTCTCTCTCTCTCTCTCTCTCTCTGGCTCTCTGGCTCTCTCTCTCTCTCTCTCTGGCTCTCTCTCTCTCTCTCTCTCTCTCTCTCTCTCTCTCTCTCTCTCTCTCTCTCTCTCTCTCTCTCTCTCTCTCTCTCTCTCTCTCTCTCTCTCTCTCTCTCTCTCTCTCTCTCTCTCTCTCTCTCTCTGGCTCTCTCTCTCTCTCTCTCTCTCTCTCTCTCTCTCTCTCTCTCTCTCTCTCTCTCTCTCTCTCTCTCTCTCTCTCTCTCTGGCTCTCTCTCTCTCTCTCTCTGGCGCTCTCTCTCTCTCTCTCTCTCTCTCTGGCTCTCTCTCTCTCTCTCTCTCTCTCTCCTCTCTCTCTCTCTCTCTCTCTCTCTCTCTCTCTCTCTCTCTCTCTCTCTCTCTCTCTCTCTCTCTCTCTGGCTCCTCTCTCTCTCTCTCTCTCTGGCTCTCTCTCTCTCTCTCTCTCTCTCTCTCTCTCTCTCTCTCTCTCTCTCTCTCTCTCTCTGGCTCTCTCTCTCTCTCTCTCTCTCTCTCTCTCTCTCTCTCTCTGGCTCTCTCTCTCTCTCTCTCTCTCTCTCTCTCTCTCTCTCTCTCTCTCTCTCTGGCTCTCTCTCTCTCTCTCTCTCTCTCTCTCTCTCTCTGTCTCTCTCTCTCTCTCTCTCTCCTCTCGCTGTCTCTCTCTCTCTCTCTCTCTCTCTCTCTCTCTCTCTCTCTGGCTCTCTCTCTCTCTCTCTCTCTCTGGCTCCTCTCTCTCTCTCTCTCTCTCTCTCTCTCTGGCTCTCTCTCTCTCTCTGTCTCTCTCTCTCTCTCTCTCTCTCTCTCTCTCTCTGTCTCTCTCTCTCTCTCTCTCTCTCTCTCTCTCTCTCTCTCTCTCTCTCTCTCTCTGGCTCTCTCTCTCTCTCTCTCTCTCTCTCTCTCTCTCTCTCTCTCTCTCTCTCTCTCTCTCTCTCTGGCTCTCTCTCTCTCTCTCTCTCTCTGTCTCTCTCTCTCTCTCTCTCTCTCTCTCTCTCTGGCTCTCTCTCTCTCTCTCTCTCTCTCTCTCTCTCTCTCTCTCTCTCTCTCTGGCTCTCTCTCTCTCTCTCTCTGGCTCTCTCTCTCTCTCTCTCTCTCTCTCTCTGGCTCTCTCTCTCTCTCTCTCTCTCTCTCTCTCTCTCTCTCTCTCTCTCTCTCTGGCTCTCTCTCTCTCTCTCTCTCTCTCTCTCTCTCTCTCTCTCTCTCTCTCTCTCTCTCTCTCTCTCTCTCTCTCTGGCTCTCTCTCTCTCTCTCTCTCTCTCTCTCTCTCTCTCTCTCTGGCTCTCTCTCTCTGGCTCTCTCTCTCTCTCTCTCTCTCTCTCTCTCTCTCTCTCTCCTCTCTCTCTCTCTCTCTCTCTCTCTCTCTCTCTCTCTCGCTCTCTCTCTCTCTCTCTCTCTCTCTCTCTGGCTCTCTCTCTCTCTCTCTGGCTCTCTCTCTCTCTCTCTCTCTCTCTCTCTCTCTCTCTCTCTCTGGCTCTCTCTCTCTCTCTCTCTCTCTCTCTC